>NW_019416454.1:974297-1020230 GCF_000390285.2 Anoplophora glabripennis
CTTTCCGCAGCTCCTTTAATTGTTTGTTATTGTTATCACGATTATTCTTTAAAATAAAGTTATATAGTCATTAACGTTATTGAAACTGACAGCTGCTATACAGCTCGTTGAGAAATGAGGTTAAGTTGGTCGCTATAAGCTACTCCCTACGTCCAATGTGTCAGAGCCAACTTCGATCACGTTTTTATTTGAACGCTCGTTAGTTCCAAAATATAAGTAAAAAACTCAGATCAAATAGGTATTTTTTTATTTTTTAAACATTTTGCAACTTTGAAAATGTTCCGGATCGCCCAGATCGGTCCCCAGGTCTACACTTTTATTATGTGGGTTGTACTGAAGGAATTCCAGAAAAAAATAGCCTGCCCCCTGGTACATCCAAGAAGTGGAATATTTCGATAGATTGTAGTCTGCTGCTCTCTGTATCTCTTTTTAAGGTTATATTGTTTTGATTCCAATTTCTTTTGTTCTGTTTTGTTAATTTGTATTTTCATATTACTTATTTAAATTGCCTAAAGATGAAGCTACTTAATAAGTTAAAAAATGTGTTGTTTGTAAAAGTTTTTCCGCCGTCCCAAAAAACAGCCTGAAACACATTGGAATATCTTCCAATAGTAAAAGTTTTATATTAAGTTGTCAATCCTATGATTCTAACTATACTGTAAAAGTTTCCACACATCCGAATATTCCTGGAATATCATACTACATTAAGGCAAAAAATCTCTTCAATCACTAATCCCAATGCGATTTGTGACCACTGCCGACTATATCCACTGTGCCCCTTTCCTGTCCGATCGATCGGACTGCTGACATTCAATTTCCTGGTTGTCAAAAGCGATTGCCGGAATACCACACACAATAATACACGCTTACTTACACGTAATTAAAACAGCTTTAACATCTGTGCAGAACGGATGCGTGTATACAACGTAGTAGGATTGACCTGCACGAAGGCCATCCAGTTTTTAAGTTATTGGATAACTTTGTCCCTGCGGGTATGAATCCAATCTAATCTTGGATACGTATGTAGGAAATTGCCGAGTTTGTTAATAATACGATTTGTGCGGGAGCACAGCATGACTTGCAGCCTGATGATGTGTCGGCTTTAGCGCTTGGGGTTGGAAACAACAACTTATCGGATATTGGATGTATGGTCGGTTATTAATAAAAGGAAAAACTAGAAGGAACCGGATGGGGATCAGATATGCAAAACTGTTTATGTAGTCCAGACAGTATCTGTTTCAAAGAGCCATATTTGGGTGAATCGTATATCCACGGAGATTTTTGGCTTTTTGGGTTTCAAATATCACTAGAAACGAAAATTTTTCTATGCGCATAAAAAAAACGTGGGCTTAACTTTTGGCTGAACAATATGTTAAAAAAATTCGAAAAATGTCATATTTTTCTTCCTATTTAATTATATATCTTTTCAAGAGTTGATTTTAGGCGAAAATGGAAGAGGAAAATGTTTGTAATTAAATTTTTTACAAAACATGACTAGTTACAAATCGAATGAATCATGATTATTATGGTAAAAATCGAAAAAATCGCAAAAATGGGGTTAAAAAACAATACTTTTTAGGGAATTTTTTTGGGGTATTTAAATTGGGTATAGGACCTCTATACTTGGCTCAAGAAAACTTCATGTTATGTAGAATTATCACACCAAATTTCATCAAAATCGGTTCGATAAATTTTGCATAATAATTTTGCAAACCAGATTTTGAAAAAAAAAATGCCAATTTTCAAAATTTTGCACAGCAAAAACCAAGGCCCTTAGATACTTGCAAATTTAATCACATATAGAAGGGCTCTCAAGCTTTCAAACTTTTTTTGAAAAATTTGAATCCGTCAATTAGGAGAGTTCTGGCGCTTGTTTAAACATTGGTCGAATTTTTGTAGTTATAAACAATTAGAATCACTTTGTGAATATTCAACAAATCAAATTTATTAAAGCAGGTTTTAAAAGTTCTAGGAAAGACGCTTCTTTAAAAAAAAACAGATCGATTGATCAATTAGTTACGCAGTTTTTTCCAAAGCATTTCGTGCGACCGAAAATAATAAAGAATTAGATTTTTCCAGAAATGTTGTTATATCTTAAAAACTAACAACTTTAGGTGTAGAACATACTTAATAAAAGTTGAAGTGGACTGATATGTGAATAAAATAGAATAAAATACAGGGTGTTCCATTTTAGAAAATCAAGTTTGAACTTTCTTAAAATGATCGTATTATAAAAAATGCCCGGTATAAAATATCCATATTAGCTAATATAGGATATTTATAGGAATAATTTGCCTAACATTTGTCTATAACTCTGTCAAATGTTTTTGCTCCAAGTGTTAGTAGTTGAAAGTTAATACAATTTCTTCGAGGTCATGTTTTTTCTAAAATTTGAAGAATTTTCTACATAACTTGGCAACTAAAAAGATAAACTGTTTGTGACGCCGCACTATAATTCATTTCTACTTAGGTATGGACAAAATTAAATAGCGCCTCGTAGAAAAAAGATAAAAAAAAACTAAAAATAGCGTTTTAAAGCTTAAGTGGAACAGATTAAGGGAAAAGTAATCACATTTCACCAGCACCCCATTTACACCCTCAAAATTATAATTTTGGAAAAAAAAATCCATTTTTTGCTCTCGTTAGGAAAAAAAATTTTTAATTATACAAAACATTTTTTAATAGTTTTTGAGATGAGGAATAAGGATCCATTGTTTAAATTGAGCTAAAAAAAATTAGAACCCTTAAATTTACGAATATTTCAGTTAATGATGTTTTTAGCTCTGATTTCCGCTCTTATGCAAATATTCAATTGAAAAATTGGGTTTTCAATCGCAAATAACTCAAAAAGTATTGGTTTATCAGAAAAATTGTATGACACATTTTTTGCTTCAAGTTAGTTGCTCTATCGATTTCCGGGATTATTTTGGTAAAATTTATTTTCAACCCCTACAAAGGGGTAAAAACCACCCCAGGGTAAAAATACATATCAGCATAGGATGTATTTTGTTTCTTGAGCTATTCTCCACCTACTTTCCAAATTTCAAGCAAATCGATGCATAGGAGCGGAAATCAGAGCTAAAAACATCATAAACTGAAATATTCGTAAATTTAAGGGTTCTAAATTTTTTTAGCTCAATTTAATACAATGGATCCTTATTCCTCATCTCAAAAACTATAAAAAATGTTATGTATCATTAAAAATTTTATTTTTTTTTTTCAAACGAGAGCAAAAAATGGAATTTTTTTTCCAAAATTATAATTTTGGGGATCAATTTTGAGGGTGTAAATGGGGTGCTGGTGAAATGTGATTATTTTTCCCTTAATCTGTTCCACTTAAGCTTTAAAACGCTATTTTTTGTTTTTTTATCATTTTTCTATGAGACGCTATTTAATTTTGTCCATACCTAAGTCCAAATGAATTATAGTGCGCCGTATATAGAATTTTCTCTGAAATCTATATGTTTAAAAATATACAGGGTGTTCTATTTAAAAAATTTAATATTTGGCGTGTCCCGTTTTTACTCATCGCCCTGTGTGTTTCAAATTAATTTTATCTTTTAGTTTTTTTTGAAAAAATGTTAAATCATAAAAATTAATGATAAAAAAATTGTGATAACTTTTTTTATTAAAAATTAAAAAATTTGTCTATGTCTCCGAAAAGAAAGTTTACATTATTTTGAATAGATTGAAAAATTATAAAATTCATTAATTTTTCTGCTTGTTATGATTTTTTAAATTTCTAAAATCATCCCTTAACTTCTAGTCTCCTTAACTCTGTTAATTTTAATAGTACAAGAAAAAGTCAAGAGACCATTTTTATGTAGAATTTTATGATCTACAACTTTTACACGAAACTTTTTTTTTTAAGTTACCTTGAAAAACCTTTTATTTCACCTTTTTTTCTAACCCTAGCCGAGGGTTGAAAAAAAATTACTGTCACTTATTGTTATTACGAGTATATACCTCAAACTATCTTATATAAAAAATTCAGGCAAGTTGTCCAAAATTGCGATTTAAAGGCCCATTTAATTGGACCACAATAATAATTACCAAATCAAAAATGTCAATAACTGCTGAGAAAATAATCGAATGTTTTTTTTTTAAATTTTCATCAAAACCATGAAAAATTTCAAATGTAATGTCTTTGAAATCTCATCTTTTTCGATTTTCACATCTTCCGTTGTGGGAAGCGAAGAATAAGGTCTATACTTTTTTTTATTAGAAACGGAGCTATTATACGGCATCAATTTTTCATCAATCATCATCATCAAAATATGGAAAACTCCGAAAATCCCCAGAATCATAAGAAATAGACCTTACCATAACGTGTATGTGTCGAATTTAATAAGGGTTGTCCGTTATCCAAAACTTTGTATGTTTCAATGCGTGGTTACGTTCAGTTAGGGATAAATTTGATATTTTCTAGAATGATGAAAATCCAGTTTAAAATAAATCAAATCACATGGAAACTAGTTTTTTTTTTAATTCTAAGATGCAGTAATAGAAGAGTGTTGGAAAAGTGAAGTTAGGTTACGCCCATGCATTTCTCTACATAATGGAAAATTTTGAAATGTCAAGAAACTGATTTAAGTGCAAGTGTTATTTAAAAATGTTTGTATTATTGATAATAAAGAGCTATCAAATAATCCTTTTAATTATGACACCCTGTCAATTTTATACTTGTGGTATAGTCTTTCCGAAATCAGTTGAACGTGTATAAAAACGCGTAGCAATAAAATTTAATGAGTTTCAAAAAATAATAATTTGTATATAATGTATAGAAAATTTGTATTATATGTTCATTTGGCCAACAACATATTTTAATTATTTATGTCCTCAAACAATTTTATTATATTGATGGTAAATTTTGGTTATGACATGTCAAAAAACATTTACATTTTTATTAAAATATATTACTGCTCGGCATTGCTGCACTGCACTGCTAGGCAATTTGTCAACAACTGAAATTTATGGCCGGTCGCCCAGTGCGGCTGTGTTTGTGCGCCGTTTGTCTGCGCGCGCATTCTTCAACTGGGCGTATACCACCTCCAGGTTTAGTTCCGTATATGGGTATGGCTAAATAAATATAGAAACAAGTTTTTCAATGCCGAGTTGCTGCTTAGCAACCGAACCTGGTACATACTGCCTAGCTCATTGGTCTTGAATTGAGATCGCAAAGACTATAACCATAATTAACATGTGTTGCGCAGAACAAATTTGAACAAAGTAGTCGAAAACTAGGAATTTTTGCATAGAAATGTACTTAATACAAACGAATTTCATGCAAAGGGGCATTTTTTTTCGTAAAACTTCATCAAGAAGTTGGAAATTAAAACATTCTCTTCGCCACTGAGCAACAAAGAATTCAAAGAATTCCAATTTACCAACTATAAAATAAAAATAACTTAACGGCGCTTAAAAGCGATTAGGAAATATAAAAGTGCACGCCGCAGAACGGAATTATTTGCATTTCAATTCCTTTCATATCTATATTAATTCAGAAACATTCTCATGATTTGAAATGTTCCATTAACCCGCTACATTAAACTTTTATTTAAAAATAAAACTTTTATCCGGACGAACTCGTTTAATTCCGCGCCATTTGTAAAGACATATTTGCAAGACTCCTTTTACGGTCTACGTGGAAGCGAATTTAATATTTTCCTCTACGAACTTTTTTAAAGGACAAGCAAACTTATTATAATTTAAAAGCTCTCGTGCTTGACCCTTGCCGGCTTATCCGCATTCTGACTAAAGAAGGAAATGCGGATAAAACCGCACGACCGTTTACAAAATAAAAATTTTACATGGCTGTTCTGACCTATGGGTAAACCAAATCTTTTATATAACTAAATTATTTATAATATTAGAAAGAAATGCGGTCAGTTTCTAATATACTCGGACCTATTTTTGGAAAAAGTATTCAAGGGTTGATAGAACATTAAAAAATAAGAAGATTATCTCCTATGGATCATGGGCCTCTCGTCTTTTGTTTCTGAGATACGGGGCATCAAAGATGATTTTTAAAATCAAATTTTGGCCATATCTCAAAAAAAACGGTGGAATGCAATAAAATATGGTAAGCTTTGGGGGTGCTAAATATGTCAGTGTTATTAGATTTTGACTGTCTGATAGATGTCACTAGCTTTCCCAACGACATTTTATGACAACTGTTTTGGGGTTATGTTTTATTACAGTGTATGTTTTGAGGTCAGGCTTCTTTACAGTATGTGCAGTATTTTAAAATATAAAAATTCATTTCACACAAAAAGTGTTTCTGTTAAAATGGCTAAAAATGGGAAAACCCATTGGGCTAGCCCAAAGTCAACCAGCTTCTACTGTTTGATATACAAGGTGTCCAGAAACGAATGCACCATACTTCAAGGGTAGTTTCCTTGTTTGAAAATATATTTATTTAATCTAAATTACCAAGTACATTTTTGCTTTCTTAAAAGATATGTCATAAAATGTCACTGAGAAAGATCGTAGCTAACGATCTGACAGATGGTCAAAAACTGATAAACTAACGTAGTGAGCATCTTCAAAAATTACTATTATCTACAACAAATTTCAATGCATTTCAATGTTTTTTGGAAAAGATATGTGCAAAACCATACTTATCGTATCAACTTCGACTTCACCTGTTACGTGGGTGTTGTATAATAATGAAAACGTAATATTGACAGTTGGTAGAAGGAAACACAAAAAACAAACGCTTAGGTGGGGAATTCTGGAAGGAAGCCTAAATAGTTGAAGTGAGAACAGTGTGGAGACGAGCGGCGGGCAGCGAGACAAAATAGTGAAAAATAAAAGTGTTTAGCCCGTTTAATTAGCAGGTAATTATTCTCTAAGTACTTTGTTGTTAATTGTTCTATGTAATCTTGTGATTGTGATGGTTATAGAAGTTTATTGATAATAATTCTTTGTATGTTTAGCCGCCATTGCTTTATGCTCAAGAGCATATATTTTCCTAAGGTAAAATTGTTACAATTATTATTAGCGATTGCTCATTATTTATTCATGTTAAAATATGTATATATTGTCGTGACTGCCCAGATATTGCAATAACAACTCCTTTGCTTCACATTTAACTTTGTCCTGATTACATTGTTCGAAAAACAACTAATAAAGCGTTTCTTGTGCTCACTTTATGTCATACGCATATAAGAGCTTTGTGGAATTTACTAACATTTTCACCCGTGAGGAATGAATCTGTAAAAAGAATAATTAAATACAAAAAAAGAATTGCTAAAACAGATCTTCCGAAATTTCAACTCATTGCCTCCCGTATCGGACTCCAGTACCTTCCGGCCCTGCCGGCTAACTAACACCAAACCTCTTCAGTTTTACTTGGAAATGTGTATGTCTAATTCGAGTGAGGTGACACATTTAGTGAGACATTAAATAAGTCAGGTCTTATTTATCATTAGTAAAGGTTCTTAATTTATGCCTTTTGTTAGCGGTTGTTTTGTATTTATATTTGGGTGGTTAGAGCAACGATCGTGGGTTTCTCTGCCATGCTCTTTCCCCGCAGGAGCTCTAGGTGAGCCTGGCACTCTCATTTTATGTTAAATGGTTGTTAATGTTTTTGTTGTTCTTTCTATTTGTCACATGTTTGATTTGAAGACTGTTGTATGTAAATAATAAAGTTAGGTGTATTTACTCTGCTTTTGTTTTATAAAATTAAACCATACTTCATCTCTTTAAAGTTATTAGCCAGCGCCTTTCGGTCAATTAAAAATAGATGTATACAACGTAGGTATTCCTTATGACTATCACATATTTTTGGCCACAATTACGTTTATATTTTCTTTTTTTTTCGATATGAAAGTTATTAGATTTGTCTTACTAAATATCGGTATCAGAATAGGATTATGTTTCAGTACTTTAAAGCTGCTCTTATACCTGATGTAACAACAACCCTTTTTAAGTAAACTTTTTAATACTTAAAGCAAAACGTGGCACGAAAAGCAGATCAGCAAATATTTATTTTATAAGTTATATATCCCCAAGGAAGTTATAAAACTTCGTCATAAACCTTCGTTACACCGGTTTTACGCCTCCTTTTCACTGGAAAACATAATAAAGGTGTTATAAGTATTGATCCCTACTGTAAAGACTTTTTAAAATCAAAAACATATAACCTTTAGAAGATTTTTAATATATCCCGTTCTGAAGAGCAAAATAATTCATAATTGTGTTTCTCTTCAAATCAGAAAACTTTTAAATGTGTTTTGAAACTCAATAATCAAAATACTTTTTGCTAATGTGTCATGTCATCGCTATTTTTATATTTTATTAAAAATTGATCACAGTAAACCTCATTTAAACATACTCTATGGTAACCGTATTTTGATCACTCAAAACTTAAGGTCATGTTGCAACCGAATTTTCCGCATTTATTTAACTAATTAAATTTTTATCTACAGTGTGTCTACTTTTATTTATGTACAAATCCGTAAATACTTTATCCTTCAAGATAATTCAACATTTTTTTTATTTTAAATCATATCGAAAACCGGTTCTTCTGATCCTTCTACGTCTTTTAAGTTGGCGGTTCAAAGCCTGCTCTGATTTTCTCAATACCACAGAATTTCAATATAAGCACTTAGCAATTTTTTTATCGGTTTTGTCAAAAAAATTATTTATTTTATATATGTATATAACTTTAAATATTCATAGTTATCAAATTATATAGTTTAACGAATCACCCCTGCTTCCTAGGAGGCACCCCGTATATTCCCCTCTTTAATAAACAATGCCCGTCATCAGTCCTCTCATCAATTATGCAGGGATTGCAGATCACACTGCGGTTTGAATACGCCCGCCTGCCTCGAGCTATTTACTATGAATACGACCATATGGGTATCCGATATCTTGTTCCTTGACATGGTTCTGTGTAACAAATAAAGACAGTAAGTCCTTGCCGAGTGCATTTTGGTCGCAATTCTACATTCAAGACGAACGCTAGAAACTGTTCAGCTCGGTTAATATTGTTATTTAATCACGCGAAATCAGTTACAGGCAGATTCTATGAGAAACGAATACAGAAACAGATTGATTAGTTCATCATGACTGAATTTCTGTTGATCTTTGTCCATAGCGTTATTGCTATTAGAAACTAGAATGGGAAATAATTTCTTTGAGGTTTGCAGTATTATTAATTAAAAATATTTTTGGTTTTATCTTTTAAAGTTGCCAACCTTAGTATTTCGTCTTTATTGCAAAGGATTTTCATTTTTTATGGTATAAATCATCATATATCTTTTACACTTAGCCACTATAATATTTTTTAATACATTTCCGTTTCCTCAACACAACAAATGCTTTATATTTTCTTACCGTCAAGCTTTTTGAGGGGCATCTTCCTCGACTTTCTTCTTCAACTTGAAGGCTAATGGAAATCGATTCTTTTTTATGTGCGGACTGTGCCACATTGAAATTAAAAGTGATTTCATGGCACGATAATTAATTATTACCGCGGTTTCATTAGCGTGGCCATGAACTTTCGCGAACTGGAGAAGTAAAAATAAATTATGCACATTAATAATGGATGGCGAAAGATATTACTGATACTCGGTGAGCTCATTCTTTCTCGAGATGCGGCATTTAATTGAAAAAAAAAGCGATTTGATTGCGTTCCTCTAGTAAGAAACAGATTGTTCAGTTCCGGGTGTCCCAAAGAATCCGAAAGGAATGTTTTATAGTTTTTTGTTTTTGATATGTTGTCACATTGCAAATTCACTGTTCCCCTACCTCCCACATAGCCAGATCTAACGCCCTTAGACTTTTTTCTATGGAGACAATTAAATTCGATTTTATGCAATACGACCGAACTCACTTGAGGAATTTCGTCGGCAAATTGTTGAAGAATGTCGTCAGATAACGCCCGAAATGCTTCGAAATATTTTTAAGTGTAACTTTAAGTGGGATAAGTTTTTTAGGGGTAATAACACGTGTTCCCCTGATTTTTTTTTTATCAAAGAAGTTCAATCAAGTTATAATTAATTTTTAAAATGCACCTTAATACTTGTGTACGCCGCCACTGTAATCATGTATTACAAATACATGAATTGTAGGCAACCTACAATACATGTGATGTGAGATAGTGCCAGTAAACGGTGACGAAACGAAGATTTTTCGATTTTAATATATCAGGTATGTGTTTTTGCATTAATTACATTTACATGAATTATCTTTAGTATTTATTTTAACATCATATATATTTTTTATTTTATTGTTAGATAATTATCTAATACTACCTATTTACTGGTTATTAGAGGTGTAATTCAATGCCACTTGGGGCATTTAGCCGATAGAGTAGTTGTTATCTTTTTTTAATTAGAATGTTGTCTAAAATGCCTGCCTTTTATATAAATTAATAAAATTCCTTTTCAGATCCACTATTCCAAATAATAGATTGTATCACGAAAACGATTGAATTATTCATTTTATCGAAACAGATTTTAAAGTTTTACAATCCTCAAAATTCTTAGCACTTTAACTATTTTATGAATTATTTACGTTTGTTTCCAACGACAATACTCATAAATTCTCGTTACTAGCGACACGTTCCTACTGATACGGACAATTTACAACACAAATATTATCGATTACCGCATTAGGAAAACATTCCGGAAAGTTTTCATCCCATTACCAAAACAGTAATATAATTACCTCTAAAAATATGAATCCAAAATTTTTGAGGGAAAGGACCTGCCTATCAAAATTCTATCAATAAAAAAACACTTATTTCGGCACCGAAACGCTTCGCGCCCCCTCCTGATATCAGAAGTGGGATTTGCATACGTCCCTCCCGCCGCTCGACCGAGCTTCCCCCCTGCCGGATATATAAACTGGAAATTTACAAATAAAAGTTGCGATCCTCGAATTGAAATGTCTGTTTTGTCTAAGCGGGCGCTGCAAGCGAACAAATTCGCAAACACTTACCGATATATAGACGGATGGAATGGGATTCCTCGGCTGATGAGACCTGAAACGAAAAGGAAGCTTAAATAAATAAAAGGAAATCGGAGGTTGAGGGTACGCTCGAGGCACTCGAGTTCGAAGATTGACACCCCGAGGTGTACACACTACTTGTGTCATTTGGAGGGGCCGCCATTGGCCGAAATATTTTGTTTTCGTAGCACTCGTTAATTTGCTCCAGTTCCGAAAGACGCAATTTTAATTGTATTGGAGAGTAAGGCACGCTCTACAATGACAAAAGATCCGTGAAAATTATTTGATAATGAACTATACCCTTAAATAGAAACAAATAATAATAGTAATAATAATAATAATTATTATTATTATTATTACCTTATACAACCAACAGCTGGATCACCTGGTACATGAGCGACATACGGTAACTGTCTGGTATTCATTCTCTGAACGTACAACATTTTTAAGTTCCCACGTATTAAGTAAAGTGTAATGATAATTATAAACTCCCTTTCTAGAAGTTAATAGTAAACTCTTTGGTCAGTTAACACCGTTATGATACTGGTCATAGCGGTAGATAGATAAGTAAAGAAATAACCCCTCAGGTTACACATACAGGGTCGGAAAGTCCCCATGGTTCATCGGCAAATAAGATCCACTTCTTATTTGTGGAAGGGCGAAATAGGCGGTGACTATTAGACGCCTTCATTATAGCCATCTTTCTCTATCGCACGGATTTCTATGACTTTCTTTATCGCTCTCACGCAACGGCCTATGAACCATGGGGACTTTCCGACCCTGTATATCAATATAGGACGAATATAAATTTAATACAAGCAGACAGAAGTTTTATCGCTTAGTTTGGTAATATTTAAATAAGAAACGAGGACTTCCTTGCACACTGAGATTTGTAACGAAGCCACGAGAGAAGTAAGTGTTCATAAATTTCCACTAAGTAAGTTCACATTATTCTATCGAATAACCAAGACAATAAATTTAAGTTAATAGGAATCAACCAGTCCTCAGTCCATTGACCAATTAGTTAAAGGTCAAGTTGCAGCTGACGATAAGATTACATAAATTTTGTTGTCGACATTTGGAAACTAACATAGCAAGTACACCAGATGTATACATTAGTTATAATAGGGACCCCAAAACAGAACCTTGTAGAGAATCTGAATCCTGAATTTACGGATACTAAGGTAGCAGCATAACCATGCAAGGACAGAAACATTTATTCCATAAAGTTGCAGTTTGTCAAAGGAATAATTCAGATAGATGACATCAATGGGTTCTTTTCAGCCAACCTTCAGTGTTTAAAACAGAAGATTATAGGTATTAATAATTTTGGGAAAATATTAGACGAAATTTCGAGGAATCTTGGGTTGCTCAATTTTCAGGAATTTGCTGATCACAAATTTAGACTGAAACATACTTGCAGATGGAGGAGGGGATGTTCTAAAGTTGTAGGGTGGCTGTAAGTCATCGATGATGGCAGCAATAAAAACTATTTACAATGGAAAACAAACTGTTAGTTGATGTATATAAAATACAATTTTTTATACTGGAAATTATGTCAAAGCTTGCATTGCAGATATAGTTATTTTAATCGAGCTTAACGAGGCAAAATATCCATTCGAGAACGCAAAAGCATATCGCGTTCGAGATGCAAACATTTTTTCGAAAACTGTAATAAAATAAGACAATTAATTGTGTTATATACAACAATTTAATTTATATTTGAAATCGTTTGAACCGTGTCTGAATCAAGACGGTTTAGGCGTAGTGACTATCATACGATAGCAACCTAATAAGCAATAAAAATTAGTTGTTTGAAAAAGTATTAGAAAGTATCAGAATTTATTGATATAAGAGTGTTTAATTCAAAATGAGCTCAGAAAGTGAAGTTTAACAATTAATCCCCAAAAAATCGTCGAGACAGTACGAGATTGAAATGAGAGGAAAAATGCAGTTGCGTGAATGCCTTTAAGGAAGTGAATAGTTCGTTTTTGCTCATTCCTTTCCCTACCCATTCACCCTCGAACTATCACCAGAGGCGTTATTATCTATAATTGGTAAGTCATTTATACATATAGTTACCTACCTGATTTCTATTTAGATCATATAGTTCGTCATACAGTCCATTAATATTACTCGCTGCCTAAATAGTAAATGAATTTCGAAAAATTGACACATTATCTTGACATTTGTTTTATGCTGTAGAACGAAAGAGATTTTGCCGTTCTAATAATTTTGCAGCTAGATGACAAAAAAGACTCATTCTGTCAACTGAAAATTTAACGAAAATGTCGACTTTTGATGCAGTGTCCGAAAAAATGTACTATTTTTACCCCGTTGAGGGGGTTAAATTAAGTTTGAAGGGTTAAAATAATTTTGACAACATTTGTGCAAAACCATACTTATCTTATCAACTTCGACGTCACCTGTTACATGAGTGTTGTATAATAATGAAAAAGTAATATTAACGGTCGGTAGAAAGAAGCGCAAAAAAAAGCAAACGCCTAGGTGGGTCAATTCTGGAAGGAAGCCTAGTTAGTTGAAGTTCGAAGAGTGTGCAGAATGAAAAGTAAGACGATCGGTGTACGGTGAAAATACATAAGTAGTTAAAGATAAGTAATTGACGGGAGAACAGTGTGGAGATGGGAGTAAGACGATCGGAGGGCAGTGTGTCAAAAATAGTGAAAAATGATATTGTTTAACCGGCATTAGTTAGCAGGTAATATTCTTTAAGTACTTTGTTGTTAATTGTTCTATGTAATCTTATGATTGTGATGATTATAGATGTTTCATGATAATAATTCTTTGTATAAGTTTAGCCTTCATTGTTTTATGCTCAGGGGCGTATATTTTTCTAACGTAAAATTGTTACAATTATCATTAAAGATTGTTCATTATTTATTACATATTAAAATATGTATATTGTCGTGACTGCCCAGATATTGCATGAACGACTTCTTTGTTTTTCATTTAACTTGTTTTATCATGATTGGGTTGTTCTTTGATTTCTTGTGCTCATTTTATGTCATACGTCTATACGAGCCTTGTTGAATTTACTAACATTTTCGCCCGTGCGGAACGATTCTGGATTAAGCTCGATTGCCTTCCGTATGGGACTCCAGTGTTAAGAAGGATCTTCCGAAAACTCAACTATAGCTGGATTGCTTCCCGCCTGGATTCCAGTACCTTCCGACCATGCCGGCTAACTTACACCAAACCTCTTCAGTTTTATTTGGAAGTGTGTCTGTCTAATTTGAGTGAGATGACATTTAGTGAGAAATTAAATAAGTTCAGTCTTAATTATCATTAGCAAAGGTTCTTTGGTTAGCGGTTGTTTTGCATTCATATTTGGGTGGTAAGAGCAACGATCGTGGGTTTCTCTGCCATGCTCTTTCCCCGCAGGAGCTCTAGGTGAGCCTGGCACTCTCATTCTATGTTAAATGGTTGTTGTTAATGTTTTTGTTGTACTTTCTGTTTGTCACATGTTTAATTTGAAGACTGTTGTACGTAAATAATAAAGTTAGGTGTATTTACTCTGCTTTTGTTTTATAAAATTAAACCATACATCCCCTCAAAGAAAGTTAGTAGCCAGCGCCTTCCGGTCAATTAAAAATAGATACACACAACGTAGGTATTTCTTATGACGATCACATGTTTTTGGCCACAACTACGTTTATTTTTTTGATCTAACCAGGGGTTGTTATACTACACATTTTTTTATTGAGAACTATTATCTAAAACATTTCAAATTAAAATAAATGCAAAAAAAAAATTTTCAAAAAATTAATTTTTAGAGGGGTAGGGGGTGGTTTTACAAGAGTAGAAATAATCCAGAAGTAATTTTTTCGTCGAGCTATCCCAAATTAAAAAAGAGGGTTCTACGTTACATAGAAGCTGAGATATTACAAATTTGACATTGTCAGTTTTTTCTTGATTGAGAGGAAGATCCCCCAACCACCACACCCTGAAGGGCTATTGCCGCATGCCCATACTTTGACGGACTCTGGATTGATCAATTATGGGCAAATTCAATTAAAACTTCGGTCCTATTGGTCGCAGAAACTTGTTTTTTTTTCGATTTGTAGGTTTTTTTACGAGCTTTCGAATGGTGTATATAATTTGTTTCAAAAGTTAAAAACTGCGGAGTTATTTTATTTGCTTATTAGGGAAAATGTGCTTTCTATTTGGTAACAATTAAGTATATAAAACTAAATTTAAAAAAATATATATTTTTTTAACTAGGATACTTGGTGTCCCTTCGAAAAAAATGAGCCTAAAAAGAATGTTTTAGTCATAACCCTGCCCCCGGAACAGTCATTTGAGAATGGGCCTTTTTTGCAAAAATGGGATAAATAAATGGAATTTTCCAAAAACTATTTCACCGATCGAGACCATCTTTTGTACATCTGTTAAGGATATAAAAACTCACATTTTGGGAATGTTTGGTATGATTTTATTAATTATTTAAAAAGTTATTAACAATTAAAGAAAAAGCATTTTTTCTGTTTAATTTAGCAATACATTTTTTGTTTATAAAGCAATTTTGACTTATAAAGTCTCATTTTAAAGATGAGTTTCCTTAGATCAAATCGTCTATTGAACTTTTTTGCTAACAATAATAGTTTTTTTACAATAACGCGTAGAACGAAAAATGACGAATTTTTGACCTATTTGTTGATAAAAGACAATGACGCTATACTTTTTTGATGACCCATTTGATGAGACGCCTTTTGTATTATCATTCCCAAGACTTTCCAACAATAAAATCACGCCCAGTAATTAACAAATTTCAAAATGTTTGCTTTCCTTGTCTATATGTGTATTAAAATATGTGAATCTTATACATATTTATGGAAAAACAAAACAAGGGGCAAAAAATTATTAATAACATTCGCATAACAGCAATACCAAAATGATCAACAAAAGAAACGATAAATTAAGTTACATACAAATCATTTCAGAACTCAATCACACCCAGAGAAAAGATTTCATAGAGCGTCACATTACCAATTTACGACTCGCCTATCCCGCATTGTTCCGATATATCGTGAAACACATACACAAGATCTAGTTACAAGTTGCTCGCTTCCAAAGACCGAAACTAACTCTGTTTCAGAAACGACGTTACGCCCTGACATAAACATCGATATTTGCCCGTTAAAAGGTCAACCGGCAAACGAGCTGAGCGCGAGATGTAATGGAAAGCAATCTGGCTGATTGGCGACGCACCCAAACCGTATGTACACAGAGCGGACGCCACGCGACGCCATCCCATGTAAGCACGTTACGTGCCGCCGTGTTATTTGAGCAAACAAACCAGGGAGATTACTAGATGTCTCCCTGTACGTGAGAGCTGCACTTAGTCATACCGAGGCCGACCTTAGCATAATTTGCGGGCGCATTCAGGTCTAGTCCAGTTTTTTTTTATGGTAACAGTTTACGGTGCATTCCGGTTAGGTCACAGCAATTGTAGTAATTATTATTATCAGAGAGGATGGTGGTATCAGGATGGTGTTGCTTCGTAGATATCTTGAAAAAGGAAATAAACATTTCCGAAAGACTTTTCAACGTTCATAATCAGATATGCATATTTAAGTATTAATTTGTGGCATTTTTTAAACGTTTCTTTTTAGGTATTTTATCACATTGTAAATATGAATTTAAAAAACAAATAAATAAATAAATACCTGCCCCACAAGGGTCAATCAAGAACTGATCTTTAACATACTTATTTTTAAGTGTAATTTTCAAATCTCACAATGACGAGTAACTAAATATTTAAATAACCGAAATACATGGTGATTCACAATTTATTCAAAAAAAAATTGGGAATAGATGCGTCATGAAAAATGGAATGACTTTATCCAGACTCTAAAACTAAGTAGACCGCTCAATGTGAAACCCAAGGAAGAACTGCCTGTTTTTCGAATCTCTCCTGAATTCGACACCTCGCTTCGACACGCACATTTCTTGGGTCCAGAAGTTTCTGTTCTTATCTTATTGGCGGGAACCTGAATATCGGGACGCTTTGGTATACTATATCATACTATGTTAATAATTACCTAATTGACTGGACTTACATTTATATAAATAATTCTGTGACTAACTGAACATACAAGTAACCCTAGCCTTCCTCTAGTGACTCCGTGTAGCAATACGGTACGTATTAGTGAATCTCATTTAATATATTCTTAATAACTTGGAAAATCCGCCTAAAAACCAGCTATTTGTTCTATTACTTTCCTTTCCAATTTAACAATTTGATTTAATTCTAATTTGGAATCTCTACGCTCTTCTCGTGGTTTCGTGCGTTATTAAAAATATGGGATTCTTTGTTCTGTCCCAGGATAGGTTGGTGCCTCCCGGACGCGACAGATGACTGTCACATGGCCCCGACGGTCTAAGTGAACTTGTTAAAAAAATATTGCTAAATTTCTCCGAAGGACTACGCTAAACCTACTTGAAAGCCCTTAACTTTCGATAACTAGTGTTGACTGAAATATTTTACTTTTTGGTCCATCCGTTCCGAGAACTAATAAATAAATTACTACGCGTCCCGGCTTTTGTTACATTGGTAAGTGCCGCTAGATAATTTTCAGGTATTTCTGGAAAATCCATCAAACTCGTAGAAGATAATGTATGCAGCTCGAAATTTTCATCCCATCTTTTTGAAAAAATTTTAAACTATGAAGAAAATGCATTAAGTGGTCACTTAGAGCATTTACTCAAACATGGACACTAAATAGTTGGTATCAACAATAAATCCTAGGTATCAGCACTTATTTACTTTCTTATGCTTCTTGTTCTTAGTTTTGATTGATATATTTTAATCGTTGTTTTGTAAATTCTGATTTGTTAGTATTAAATTTATTAAAACTGATTTTTCATATTTAAATGATTTAATACAATATCCTTAATTAGTGTAATTACCAAAATACTTTTTTGATATGCAAATACATTAAATACTTTGAGTTTCTGTAAAAAATAAGAGATTTTACATAGATAATGGCTTGAAATGCATTTACAAATGTTTACATGTTTCTTGAAGTACCAAAAAAATATATATAATATGCAGATTTTCCTCAAAATTATTCATAACCAAGGTAATACCACGCACAGCACTTATCACGTCTGCATATGTGAAGAACTAAAAACATTCATAATGATATAATAAAGACATAAAAACGGTAGATGTAACAAAGAACTCTTAGTACACCTGTTTTCAAGGTTAAACCTTTCCAATATATTTTGAAAAAAATTCTATAAAGAAAGAAAAGAGTTTTAAATAAAATCATTTAAATGTGATATTGCTATAAATAATCACATCATTTTCAATAAAAGGATTTTGATGTGACAACAGCAATATACTTTTTTGTGGAATTATACGAAAATTCTATTTACATACGAATGTATTTGTGACAGCTTTTCTCACAATATGGAAGACTATAATAAATATAGACATTCCATTCGTGCATTTAATATTATACAAATTAAGACTTTTGATTGCTTTGTCAAAAATTAAAATGGAGGGGATGTCTTGTAGATCAAAATAGATAAACAGGTTTCAAAACAATTTTCAATCACAGCTGGTAATAGTAATAGTATAAAAATAGATATACCTTATGTTTTTTTTTTCAATGTTACGCATCAATTTTGTTCTAATTTTCACAAAATAAAGGAGGTTAATTAACCAGATAGTTGTAGATTATGATAATGGATTTTGCTTTTTCTGGTAACCAAGTTGACCTCAACACTAATTTACAGAAAAATAATCAGGTCTAGTCCAGTTGTATATGGTAATAGTACGATGCTCATAATTATTGTTAGCTAAATGATGGTAATTGCAATATCTGTCTACATGTAGATGGCACTTAATTTGTTTGTTCTTTTTAATCGAGGTCGTTACTAAATTAACATGCACAATATATCTCTCATAGAGGAATTAAGATACGGTGGTCACTTATGCAATAATTAATTTTTGTTTGTCAGTCTTTATACATCTTTAAATTAAAAAAAAAATAAGCAAGCCTTACAGCTTAGTTTAAGATATGCAATTCACCCAGCGTATATTTTAAATGAGATTTTCTGTGAATAAAACGACTAAAAACAGACATTAAAGGAACAGTAGAAAAAGTTCAAAGTGATGGTTCCAATTTAAATTTAAAAGTCCTTAAGCACAGCACTATATAATCTAAAATAAAATCCTGGGAAGAGAAATGATTCCGTGTTCGTCCGTTTCGTCTTTTTCTGGCTGACCAGGCCGCCAACCATTGGCGTAGATCAGAAGGGACAAACATTTATCAAAAAGTTCATCGCAAAAATTTTCTTCCTTACTTTAGGATGATTTATTAGAAAACAATGAACACAACAATTAGAAAACAAATAAAAAATAATGCCGAAATTTTCGTTGACAATGTCTACGTAAGCTTGTAAATATTATTTATGCTTATGTGATTAAGGCGAATGCAAGTAGGAAAACCTCTGTTAAGCAGTGAAACGTTCAGTGGAGTAACTAAGAACATCGTAAAACCTCAGCTTTTATGTAAGCGCATAAAAACAAAAATAATAGCACGGAATACGAAAAGGTAAATATATTTCCAGCGATAATGTTCAACGAAACTTTACGATATTTAACAGAAGTCATTTTAATCTTTCATTCCGCTCTACAACCCTTTGTAGATTAAGAAAATACATTTTTAACGGTCTAAGAAATTGATAAAAGTTCCGGTTACTTATTCTGTTGCAGTACACCTTGTAGCTGTGCTGGATAAACTGCTATAATGTAGACAGAGGAGACATGCAATTTTAGAATACTAATAGCCAGATTAATTCAGAAAGTAACGTCCTTTCTTAACAAAATTTTTTACACTCGAACTCTTAATATGCAAAGAAAATTGAAAATAATTCGCCACTATAATCAATAATTTAAGCAATCACAATAAAATAAAATATTATTTACTCATACGTTTTGAAATAAACCATATACTTTCATTAATTTTGAACACCCTGTAAATGAATCATTTAACAATTTCGTTACACCCTGTATAACATTATCAAATATAAAAGTATATCAGCATCTACTAACTTATTCGCTTCACTTTGTTGTACATAGTTTGTTTATTTGCTCTTAAATGATAAAGTTTCGTATGTAATTCTTTGAATGCCTAATCAGTAGAGCTGTCAGAGAGAGCCGCGATTCAATGGGATGCCAATCGGGTCAACCGAGGTATGCGTGAGCCGCTATCTCAGTATGCTTTTCACGTTCACGTCACCTTAGTATACTGTTGCCGTTGTTATCGTGCGGATGTTGCGTAAGTAATTCCTATCCGTTGGTGTTTATGGTGGTGTATTGTAGACAATTTAATTTGTTACTTTTTAATAAATAATACGTAATGCCTATGACCCGCGGCTCAGTTCTGACAGCTTTATTAATCAGTAAATTTATTAAAATCATGTTTTTTTAGATGTTAAAAAAAATCCTGTTAAACGATGGAGAACAGATTATGTCAATAGAAAAAAGAAAAAAGAAAAAATTTGTTTAATAATTGAATTTGTAGGGAACTTATTGTCGATGATGTTACAAAGACGCGTAATTACTATATTGAAAGAAATTTGCATTATTTTCATGTTCATTATATTTGCCAATCATTAACAATTAACATCTTTATTCCAATTATACAGTGTTTATCAACTGAAGAGAATTTTTACTAGCGGAATGCATTTTCAGTAATCAAATCGTTGAAACTGCGAAATGGTGCTTAAAATTAATAATAAAATTGTTAAAATATTTTGAGAAACTAGAATGGTCCTTGAGTTACATACTACAAAAAAGGAGGTGAATATTTGCAGTCGTAAATAGTGTGTCGTCCGGTTTCTTACCTATTTTTTGTAGTGATCAGATAAATTACTGTTCAAACTTGATTTTCTAAAGGTTTTCAAATGGAACACCCTGTATATTATTATTCTATTTTATTCACATATCAGTTCACTTCAACTTTTATTAAATATGTTCCACACCTAAAGTTGTTGGTTTTTTAGACATAGCAACATTTCTGGAAAAACCGAATTTTTATTATTTTCGGTCACACGAAATGGCTTTGGAAAAAACTGTTACATTGTGTCAACGTGTCAGTTCATAATTTACCATTCCATTTTGTGTTAATTTTACTAATTAATATTTATTTGTGGTATTCTGTAAAATAATAAAAATTAAGTTTTTTCAAAAATGTTGCTGTATCTTAAAAACTAACAATTTTAGATATAGAACATGCTTAATAAAAGTTGAAGTGAACCGATATATGAATAAAATAGAACAATAAAATACAGGATGTTCCATTTGAAAAAATTTAGAAAATCAAGTTGAAACTTTCTAAAAATGTATTGTATTATAAAAAATGTCCTGTATAAAATATCGATATTAGCTAATAAAAGAGCCTTTGCCTAACATTTGCCTATAACTCTTTTTAATTATTTTGTTCCAAGTTTTAGTAGCTGCAAGTTAATCCAACTTCTTCAAGGTCATGTTTTTTTACAAAATTCAAAGAAATTTCTACATAACTTGGCAACCCCGTACTAAAATGTTAAATTGTTTATATTGCCATATATAGAATTTTCTTGGAAATCCACATGTTTAAAAATATACAAGGTGTTCCATTTAAAAAATGTAATATTGGCGTGTCCCGTTCTTACTCATCGCCCTGTATGTTTTAAATTTATTTTGAAATTTAGGTTTCTTGATTCTGTACAACTTTTATATAAACTTTTTTTCTATATTATGAGTAACAAGGGAGTTATTTTCCTTTCTCACACTAATAGCCCACCCTGTATATAATTATGCAATTGTTGCAGTTGAAAAATGAAGGACTACAATAATATCGTAGTAAGTTTTGGTCAGTTTTCATTTAAATTTACCATTTCCACCTTTCCTTCACTGAATAACATTTAGAAACAGTGATTTCTGATTATCAATGACACATATCCACAGAATAACAATACGCCACCCCCTCCCCAACTACATTCAATCAAAATAAACCGCTCCAAATCGGAAATATCAATTTTTCGCGGTTTCTCCACACCTCGTTCGTAAATAAACTACACATCACATCGAATCATATAAATAATTCAGGTAGAGACATTATTTCATTCTTCCACTCCTCATTTCGACGCTGCTGGTACTCGGCTCCCATCCGGGCATCCATTCTCCGGCCCACCGAGCTCTTTCCACGCGCTCTGTAACGGAATCCTTCCTCGCAACGTTCCTAAATTATACATGAACCGCACGCGATGTCGGTGAGTATCGCGTACGCTGCGCGAAATAGAATTTTAATAATTCTATTCATTGCGAGAGGACGAATGTTTACAGGAAGGATGAGGACGCTAGGAAGAACAAAACGCGTAGCGTTATCCGAAAGTTGGGTAAATTTTGCACGCCGGTTACAATGTGTGGGGAGGCGCAGGTAAATACCGCGGAAAAAGGTGTGGAGCGGAATGATTCCTCTTTGTATTTACACGTACAACTGGAGATGTAATTATTTAGTGCTTTTTAACGGGAATATTTCAAAATCTGTTCGGGCAAAGGTGTTTTTTATTCTATTTTGCTTTTGTATGCAAAAAATGGAGTTTTTGTGCGAGCGCCAATGAATAAAAAAACATTCGGGCATGCCAAACTGGCTTCGCAACAGTGTATCAATGAATATACACTCAGCGAAAAAATTAAGGAGCAAAAAAATTTCCAAATTTTTTCATTGATTTTTAAAAGTCTGTACTTCGTGAATAAGGATCGTATCGTGCAAAAAAATAAGGTATAATACCTGGAATTGGACCGTGTCTGAGTGTTTTTTGCGTACTATTTCCTTTTCTTGAGGTGTTTTCCAGCTAGTGCGCGAATATTGGATTCGAAGGTATCGTGCGTGCATTGAAAATGGTGATGGACATTTTGATTACTGTAATATTGCAAATTTTCATTAAATTGTTAATTTTCACACTGCAGTTACTCATAATTTGTAGTATTTAACGTGAACATTCAAACGCCGTCATCAGAATTACAAAATACCTATTCAATCAAAAGTTATTATTGAAAATCGCAAAAATTGCATTTTTTCTTAAAATGGGTCAAAGAATAATAAAATACCTTTATTTTGCCAAAAACTAGGTTCTCAGTATTTTGCAAGTTTTTTGTTAATAAAAAACTTATCGACATCCGGGCAAACTTCTACCCAAAAAATTCATGTTCAGCAACTCAAAATACACAAAAAACACTTGGGTAACTCCATCTAAATAAAGGAGGCAATTGGGACCCCCCTTGGCTACAGGACTAGTAAGACTTATGTTCCATCAGAAAAAATAATTTTTTAATTTTTGATGTACTATCAACATTTAAAATTATGGCAGCTTTTTTGCAAAAACCGTGTATATGACACATTATTTTAAAAACATTTCTATTTTGGTTAACAAAAATATAAAATGCACTTGTAAAAACTCGTGAAAACGAAAACAGTTTCGAAAAACACACTAGCACCAGTAGAAAGAATTATGGTAAGGTGAAAACCTTTTTTTAAAACGTTCTCACCTTGACATTGTGGTTTTTTGGAGTTTTTAGTTAAATGACTGGTTGTAAAATAAATTTCTCGATCGAGAGCAAAATGCCAAAGAAAAATTGTGTTTGTTTTTCTATTATTTTTTAACGGTTATCACACTGGATCCTTGTACCCAAGAAAGGAAATCTACCAGTTACTAAATAAAAGTTCCAGAAGTTTCTTAATGATGTTAGTAAGAGATTATTGCCAGGACAACCAAGCCTTTGTCTATTATGTTACGTTCATGGTACTCTTTTAGCTACATCTTCCTTCCATCAAATCTTATGTCACTCTGATCCTTACAAATAAACGTTAAAATATATAGGGCGTTCTAAAAGAAAAAGGAGGCATCTATATCTCTGGAATGCGATGCTCAATATTGTCTTTTTGATAAAAGAAATTAATTTACAGACGATTTCCTTACATTTCGATATCTTTGAGGCACGATAATTAAAATTGAATCAAATCTAATTTTCCGTGATGGTCCTGCAGCTATTAAAATTTGTGTTTGAATTGTAAAATTGTTTTCAAAAATCAAATATCTAAGAGAAAATCGATTTATATTTACAATTCAATAAAATGGTGAAGGTGTTAGGGATATCATGTGTAAGTATATTAGGATTTTAATTTTAATAATAATGCCAATGTTAATATCAATTTGGGCCAACACAATCCTCCACTGTTTACAACAATTTGGGCCTGCAATATTGATCATAAATGATTCCTAGCTACCACTTCTTATACAGGGTGAGTACCCTGTATATGGGGCATTTCATGCCAAATCACTGGTCGTGATCCGACCATTTTCAATTTTTTCGATTTTTTGGTACTATTTAATAAAGCTACTCTAAATGTGTAGCTTTCATATAACAAGTATTATAGCATTATGCAAAATAAACGTTTTAGTATTGAAAACAACAAAAATCGAAATATTTAGTTAATAATAATTTAGATATTTAGTAACGACAATATTAGTGGTACCTAGTTTTAAAAATATGGTATTTTTGGTAATTAGCCATCGCGATTTACTTCTATAATAAAATTTGATTTAATAGAGTACATTATATGTAAAAAATTAAAATACAAAAAAATTTATTATAATTCGAAAAAAAATGGAATAAAAAAAATGTGCCACTCTAGAACCTGTCTTATAAATTTGCATATTGAAAGATAATTTATTTGAGAATTTTTGAAGGAAAAAAACGATACTCTTTCAAAAAGCACTCAAAACACTAAAAACATATTATTTTTATATTTTTTACAAAACTACATCTCAAAACGAACAAAATGAAAAAAAAGTTTATGTTTTTAAATTTTTTTTTACCCAAAATATTCATATGCTCACGACTATGCCCCAAATCCGAAAATAAATCAACAATAATTGCTATCGCAGCCCACTATGTAATTTTAAAAAGCATTATATTCGAATTTCGAAGTGTGTTCTCAGTTCGTTTTTTAAGTTTTACTCGAAAAATCAGGCCTTTTTTCGAAAACATGAGAGAGCAGTAATTTATAGAAAATTGAAAGACGAATCCGAAAATATCATAGTTTAATGTACCGTAAAGCAGTGGCGTACTACACTGCTCAAAATAATTAGAGGAACACTTATTTAGTTAAATATCAATAACTTTTTTATTTATAATACTACAGGGTGTTAATGAATAGGTGTTACAAACGGATATGGTATGGAAAAAAATCCAAAAATAAGTGCAGTTTACTTAATAAACATATGTCCTAAAGCGGCTCATTTTCGAGATACAGGGCGTTGAAATTTAAAAATAATAAACTATTTTTTCCTGTAGCTCCGGTATTAGTTAATATTTCTTTATCAAACTCAACAGACAGATTTACTAACTTAAAGGATGCGTAAATATGGCAGAAACCATTTATTGGCTTCTTCCAGTGGCGTGCGATAGGTGTCGTTTCAGCTTTTATCCCCCCTAAATTGTGCGGCACTGTACAAATATTAGTTTTTCGTATGTTTTTGAATTTGCTAGTATTTTTTACGTAAATAATGTATACTTGTTAGACTTCCATAAAATGAGTAATTATCAAGTTATTAACATTTACATTACTGAGGTCACCTTATGCTCCAAAAACCAAAAATTTTTAAAAAGTGACATGTTGAGTAAATTTTTCACGAAATTGTTTAGTAAATGCATACATGTGTCGCTTTTTCTTTTTGAGATACAAAACATTCAAGGTTTCCGTATTCCTCAAGCAAGTTTAAAATGTTGGAAAAAAAACATTTGCCGTTGACATTACTTGTATTTTAATGTCAAATTATTTTCGATTGTGAAACGAGGCAGTTTTTAATTATTATTGTTATTTTAGTGTAAAGTTTAGTTTGTAAGTTTTAATTATTAGATAGATATCTTTATCCATTCGTTTAAAACATTCATACATCATGAATGAATATACTTCTGCTGATTATGCAAACATGATATTAATGTACGGTCAAGCGCGTTGTAATGGCAGGGCTGCCCGTCGGTTATACTCAATCCGATTTCCAAATCGTCCAACCCCTTCACATAAGATATTTGGAAGAGTGTTTCGCAGGTTGCAGGAAACAGGAACTTTTACAACAAATAGGGTTAACTGCGGGGTAAGGAGAAACCGCAGAACGATAAGGTTCGAAGAAGAAGTTCTTAATAGGATAGAAGAAAACCAATCCACCAGCAGTCGAAGTATTGCTCAGAATATGCATGTAAACCATGTAAGCGTTTGGCAAGTTTTACGCGAGCAACAGCTTCACGCTTATCATATACAAAAGGTTCAAGCTTTAACTCCCGCCGACTTTCAGCCACGACTAAACTTTTGCCATTGGTTTCTTCAACAGTGTCAGTTGCAAGCAAATTTTCCGCGGTTTGTGCTTTTTACAGACGAAGCATCCTTCACACGAGAAGGGATCTTTAATTCTCGCAACAACCATGTCTGGGCTGAAGAAAACCCTCACACCATTCGCTCCACTAGATTTCAGCAGAAGTTTGGCGTCAATGTCTGGGCTGGTATAATTGACGGGCGCTTAATTGGTCCGCACCTTCTTCCAAATCGTCTTACAGGTCCTATTTATTTAACGTTCCTACAACAAGTACTTCCAGAATTATTAGAAAATGTGCCATTGAACATTCGACAGGAAATGTGGCTGCAGCATGATGGTGCGCCAGCGCACTTTTCGCTTGTTGTCCGAGATCACCTTAATCAACAATTCGGTGTAAGATGGATTGGCCGTGGAGGACCTATGGCGTGGCCACCACGTTCCCCAGACATGACCCCGCTTGACTTTTATTTGTGGGGCCATATGAAGAGTCTAGTTTATGAAACTCCTGTTGAGTCAGAAGAAGATTTGGTAGCACGCATTCTAGCTGCAGCGCAGGAGATCGAAACGACGCCTGGCACTTTTGACCGAATGTACACAAATATGCTTCGAAGAATTAACGCTTGTATCGCTACTGGTGGCCGTAATTTTGAGCATTTACTGTAATTTTTTTGTGCAAAATAAAAATACCTTTTAAACAACTTTAACTTTTTGTATCTCGAAAACTAGCATAGCATAGAAAAACATAGTTTTTGGAGCATAAGGTGACCTCAGTAATGTAAATGTTAATAACTTGATAATACTCATTTTATGGAAGTCTAACAAGTATACATTATTTACGTAAAAAATACTAGCAAATTCAAAAACATACGAAAAACTAATATTTGTACAGTGCCGCACAATTTAGGGGGGATAAAAGGTGAAACGACACCTATCGCACGCCACTAGAAGAAGCCAATAAATGGTTTCTGCCATATTTATGCATCCTTTAAGCTAGTAAATCTGTCTGTTGAGTTTGATAAAGAAATATTAACTAATACCGGAGCTACAGGAAAAAATAGTTTATTATTTTTAAATTTCAACGCCCTGTATCTCGAAAATGAGCCGCTTTAGGACATATGTTTATTAAGTAAACTGCACTTATTTATGGATTTTTTACATACCATATCCGTTTGTAACACCTATTCATTAACACCCTGTATATAAATCTAATAATGCATATCTTAAAGACTAACATTTTGCTCGAATAAATTTACGAAAATAAAACAAATTTACATAATCATTATTGAGACAATAGTACCAATTCAAAAAAAAACTACAAGAAACAAAGTGAAACATACAATCAAAATTTCAATTTAGAAAGCATAAATTGTAAAAAATGAGGCATCTAAGTGAAGTTGAAGTCGTTCGTGTTGTTGCTAGTATAGAGTATGGCACCAGTATTCGACAGGTTGCAAGAGATTTTAACGTAAGCCCTTCTGTCATCCATCGCGTGTGGAATCGTTACTTAGAAACTGGAGGATATAAAAGACGCATTGGACAAGGTCCTAAGAGGAAAACAAATCGAATTCAGGACAAGTTTTTAGTCCTATCCTCCTTGCGTTCTCGTACATCCACAGCAAAAGACCTTCAAAGTAGGCTCAGAACGACTCATGGGTTGGAAATTTCCGATCAGACAGTTAGGAATAGACCGAGAGAAGCAAACTTGAGATCAAGAAGACCCGTGCGAAAACCTATTTTAACTCCGTATCAAATAAGGTCTCGTTTACATTTTGCACGTTAACATGTGGCATGGCAACTTCGATATTGGAGACCAGTACTCTTTACAGATGAGTCACGGTTTCGTTTAAGTCGTTGTGATGGTCGAGTACGTGTATACCGACGTCCACATAAACGCCATTCTTCAGCTACCATACAAGAAGTCGAAAGATTTGGTGGTTGGTCAGTGATGGTTTGGGGCGGAATTAGTCTTTATGAAAGAACCGATCTTGTCATAGTTCCAGGGACTCTAACCGCTGAATTGATTGATCTCATTCTAGAAGATCATGTTATACCAGCCGCTTATGGTATAGGTCCAAATTTTCTGTTTATGCAAGATAACGCAAGGCCACATACTGCGATTATCACCATGAACTACCTTCAACATCATGGGATTCAATCCATGCATTGGCCTCCGCTAAGTCCTTATCTAAACCCCATCGAACATCCTTGGGATTTGTTAGATAGGCGTGTTCGGGGGCGCCCAGACCCACCTGAGACTCTACAACAGTTAATAAATACCCTAATCGAAGAATGGGAGAATATACCACAAGAAAACATTCGTAGGCTCATCCGAAGCTTACCACGGAGGTGTCAAGCAGTAATTCGTGCTATTGGAAGACATGCACGATATTAGTGAACCAAATCTCACCAGGACCTTTATGTTATACAGACAGGATCACAGACTCTTCACTTTATTTCTTGTAGTTTTTTTGAATTGGCGCTGTTGTCTCAAGAGTGATTATGTAAATTTGTTTNATTTGGGCCTGTAATATTGATCATAAATGATTCCTAGCTACCACTTCTTATACGGGGTGAGTCATTAATATGCAAACAGTATTGTCCAATCAACGTAAAAATACGTCCAACTCTTTGCATTTTGCAATTTTAAAATCGATAAACTCAACCGTTTTCGATATACAGACGTTTCAAGTTTCTGAGATTCGGTGGAAATTAAATTAGAAAATGAACAAGTCATAAGATACAAAGCCCGAATTAAGAATTAAGACAAACATTACAGCAACAGAAAATTTTATTATGCATATCTTAACAAATTATTAATCATATAAGATTCTCAAAGCAACCGGCGACTTCAATGCACTTATTTAAATTTTGTCTGATGTTAAATAAAGTTCTATGTTGTTTGATAATATGAACTGATTCTTGAATAATTTGCACAGTGGTTCTTGACTATTAATAATGTCTATAAACTAGAGATTTAAGATATCCCAAAAGGAAAATCCAGCGTATTTAAATCAGGGCCACGTGCAGACCAAGGTACTTCGCTACCGCGTGCGTGAAATTTCTATTAAGATACTCTGTCACTTCTTGGGTATAATGTGCTGTCAATTTGTCAATGCCTACTACTTTGAAAAAAATAACTTTTTAATTTTATTCCAGCCGAATCTCAAAAACTAAAATATCTGTATCTCGAAAAAGGTTGAGTATATTGATTTGTAACAAGTATACCTTTTTTATTTAGAGTTGAATGTAGTTCAATAATTTCTAGTAAAAAAATTCAATATTGTAAAATACAAAGAGTTGGACATATTTTTACGTTGATAGGACAGTATAACTAGCGCCCCCTAGACGTGATCCGAACACTGATTGCATATTTGTGTTTGCCACCTCAAAAAACGTAAAACTGCAAATTTTCAAAACAATCGGTACTTAAAATATAGCAAAAAATCGAAAATAATTTTTCCACTTTAACACCCTGTAGAACGGAAAGGAGCTACAATTGACTAAGGCATGTTTGGCTCAATCACTATATTTTGACGTTAACAATCTGCCATTAAGCAGAGTAACATTATTAATAACTCACCCTGTATATGGGGCATTTCATGCAAAATCACTGGTCGCGATCCGATCATTTTCAATTTTTTTGATTTTTTGGTATTATTTAATCCACATTTATAGTAGCTTTCATATAACAAGTATCATGGCATTATGCAAAATAAACTTTTTAATATTGAAAACAACAAAAATCGGAATATTTAGTTAATAATAATTTAGATATTTAGTAACGATAATATTAGTAGTACCTAGTTTTAAAAATATGGTATTTTTGGTAATTAGCCATCGCGATTTACTTCTATAATAAAATTTGATTTAATACTAATACTATTTAATACTAAATAATAATTTAATAATAGTTACATCATCTGTAAAAAATTAAAATACAAAAAAAATTATTATTTGAAAAAATAAATGGAAAAATAAAAGTCCCACTGTAGAACCTGTCTTATAAATTTGCATATTGAAAGATGATTTATTTGAGAATTTTTTGAAGAAAAAAAAAGCCACTCTTTTTCAAAAAACAGTCAAAAAACTAAAAATGTATTATTTTTATATTTTTTATAAAACTACATCTCATAACGAACAAAATGAGAAAAAGTTTATGATATCTTTAATTTTTGCCAAGTTACAGGTACATATTTGAAATTTTATTACCCAAAATATTCAAATACTCACGACTATGCCAATATCCAAAAATACATCAACAGTTGTTATCGCAGCCCACTATGTAATTTTAAAAAGCATTATATTCGAATATCGAAGTTTGTTCCCAGTTCGTTTTTTAGGTTTTACTCGAAAATCAAGCTTTTTTCGAAAAACGTAAGAGAGTAGTAAATTGTAGAAAATTGAAAGACGAATCCGAAAATATCATGGTTGTTACCGTAAAGCAGTGCCGTACTATTTTATTTAGAAAAATATGCCACTGATACTCTGTATCTCCGCTACTGAAGCATGTAAAATTTAGGAAAAGTCCTCAGATTTTGGATAATGTTTACATAAATACATGTGCCCAATTTCAAATTATTTCACTTACTAGTTTTTAAATAATTACAAAAAAACTAAATCTTTTCAACCCAATACTTATGAAACACGATAAGTTAAACTGCCATTGCGCCAGTAATTCATCTTCATAACGTCTGTATACTATGGATAATCCAACATTCTGATAATCTGATGAGAAATGAAAAGTGTGTAAAATTTTAATAGTTATAACTGAATCCCATGTGACATCGGCGTAAAAATATTTTAATGCTCCGCAAGTAACGAGGATTTTGTCACGTCGAGCTCAAAATTTTACTGTTCCGAGTGAAACAGCGGGCATTAAGCCATTCCCTCGAATTATAATTATTTCACTGCCGCCGTAAAATCCCGTACAGTTTATAAAATAAATACGACGCCATCTGTGCAGCCCGTAAAACATTTTTAAGTTTGGGGAAGTTTCGTTTCCCCGCTAAGATAACGGATTTAGTTTTAAGATAGTAGTTTAAAAATTTTATGAAGCCGTATCCGGGCTCAGTTGAAACTTAAATTACCGGCATTAGACGAGTTAGTTTATAACTCAATTAATCCGGGAAATCCATCTCCCTGCTGCATCGTGAGCGATGGGACGTTATTGAATAATCTCGTTTGTTTTATTATGATGACAATGGGACGGATACCCATTTATCAAGGGGTTTTAAACGGGGCAGGGCGCAGATTACCGTAATTTAGGGGGTGGCAGAGTGTCTTTGGGAATCTAAAGTGTGATTCAATTTGGAATCTTAGTCAAATCAAAATACGGGATGGATCGGTAAAGGAGGTCGTCGGGTACTTCGGCACGTATTCAACAATTAAGAAATTGTGTACAAACCACTACGAAAAGAAAAACATACCAGGGTGGGTTTTGCACGTTTTTATTTTTGCCTCTGAAAAAAAAAGAAATAACAGTCGCAAAATCTCAGCCAAAAAGTTGCCTGATCTAAAAAATTTACTCGAAAACGGTTCATTTTTGAGCTATAAAACTAGAGCCCATTTTTTTGTTCAGAATCGATTGCAGATCCAGGAAAACGTAATCAAATTACATAAAACTAGGATATGCAAAAGTTATGAAGACATAACCTTGGGGACAAATTGGCCTGGGCCGCCCCTGGCGTCAGATCGAAATAAGCACCATGTAGTTTTAATCACCTTTAATACCGTTTTTGATTTATTGCGGAAAGTTTTTATTATTTGATTCTAAACAACACCCTGTAACTCAATGAGAGTGCATCGCTGAAAAATATTTTATAAGAACTTTAACCTTATTTTGGTCTAGTCTACCCCCTGGTAAATTTTTGTACGCTGACACTGGCACACCCTGTATTTAGCTCAAATGCAAATAACATATGTACAGGGTGGTCCTGAGGTAATGGGCCAAAATTCATGGGTAGAATCCTGAAGCAAAAATATTGCCATTTAGCCAAACTTTCCTTAGTCCAAAAGTTGATAGTTAAAAATACAGGGTGATAAATGTAAAATATTATTTTAATTTTTTTTTTCATTTATTTCTTAATAAATGCAAATATCCACACAACATTTGGGGGTTTGAGATTCTTTGGATCGATACAAAATTGAGACCTATTGTAACCTGAGGGGTTATTTCTTTAATTATCTATCTACCGTTATGACTAGTATCATAACGAGTCTGGATTTGAAAAGAGTTTACTATACAATTCTCAAAAGGGAGCTTATAATTATCATTACCTTTTAGTTAATACGTGGGAACTTAGAAATGTTGTATGTTCAGAGAATGAATTTCAGGCACTTACCCTCTACTGCTTAAGTAGAATGTAATCCAATGGCTGGCTAAAAAGGGTGGAACTGAAGTTGAGAGAACCAAAAGAAACACCACAACTTCCAAGAAGGGTTTTAATAACAATAAACAACACAAACAAACAAACAAAATAACAACACAACGGCTCGAACAACATTAGTTTATTGACACGCAACAGCGTACCGAGATTCAGGGAATGCGAGATTCATAGCAAAATTTGGAAAAAACTTTATCCATTATTTTAATTAATTAGCCCGAGACTCTAAAACTAAGTCCACTGCTCAATGTGGAACCTAAGGAAGAACTGACGTTTTCTCGTAGAATTCGACACTTCGCTTCAACACGCCCACTTCTTGGGTCCAGACGTTTCTGTTCTTATCTTACTGGCGGGAACCTTTGATATCGGGACGCTTTGGCATAACTATGCCATGTTAATAGTTATCTAAGTAATTTTGAGACTAAACTTACAAATAACCCTAACCTTCCTCTAGTGACTCCGTGTAGCGATACGGGACGGATTAGTCGATCTCATTTAATATATCCTTATAGCTTGGAAAATCCGCCAAAAAAACAGCTATTTGATCTGTTACTTTCTTTTCCAATTACTATCAATTTAACAATTTGATTTAATTCTACTTTGGAACCCCTATGCTCTTCTCGTGGTTTTGCGCGTTATTAAAAATATCGATTTTTTTCTTTATACCTGCTTAACACATGGCCCCGACTCTAAGTGAACTTGTCCAAAAGATATTGCTAAATTTCGTGAACCCTTCCCCGAAGGACGGTCTTGGCGACGTTAAACCTACTTGAAAACCATTAACTTTCCCATAAAATTAGTGTTGACTGAAATATTTTACTTTTTGGCGCATCCGTTCCGAGAACTAACAAATAAATTACTACGCGTCCCGGCTTTTGTTACACTATTAAAAAAAGTTTCAGATAATAGTTGTAGATTGTCAAGAAAGCAATATGGAGGTTGGATTAATTTGATTTTGACTTTAACGCTCAAGGTCAAATCAAGGACAACTTTTGTATACGAGAGAGCGCCAAATTTTACATACGAAAATGGGGTTAGAAAATTTTTCCCGTAGGTCCTTGCATATGTCCTTGCAGGTGATTTGAAGGTCAATCTCATTTTCCTCTGAATACCTATGAATACCTACTCGACAAAATTATTTCAAGCAGAATTTGCAGGATTTTAATAACAAATTAGATGATGACCTTGGAATAACAAATTAGATGAAGACCTTGGACTTGACCTTCACCACAAGTTACAAGGTTAAACTAAGGTCAACTTATTATCAAACGGAATATGCTATTTTTATGCCAACAATAGATACAGAATGTGTTTTATGTCGGAATCTGGGGTCAAATAATGTTTTCAGAATGTCCTCATAGGTCACTTGTAGGTCAAACTAATTTTTCACGAAAAATAATGGATATAAAAGTAGTGGAATTTAATAAATATTTTGAATTAAAACTATTTTGTATGATTTTGACAACAATTCTGAAGTTTAACACATTGTTTGGTTAATTAAAGTTTGATGATCTAAAGATATATCTAATCAGGTGTTAGATCAAGTCTAAGGTCTTTTGTCATTCAAAAGCCTACGAATTTTTTTAACATCTTTTTCTTTTAAATCCTTCCAATTGTTACTTGTATAAAATATAGTAGTGTCATCCGGAACTGATCCCATTTCCACCAAAACGTACTAGCTCGCTTCGATAGGTTGCATTGACGCTCAGCATAGTACGAACCGGCCCTTATAAAGCCATAACGTTTTACGCTGCATGTTTATTGACTGTAATTGAATTCGTTCAACGTCGCGCACACGACATTAGGTCCAATAAAATTAAATACGGCCCATTCCGATTATTAAACGCCATTTGATGTAACAATGGCCGTAATGTACCTCGCATTGTTGGATCGGACGGGATTTTATTGGAACGCAAATAAAAAGCAATTTGGAGCTCGCGCAAAGCAAATATTTTAAATGAACGACCGGCGTTTGTGTAGCAGCTTTATGGGGACCTTTCGCACGAAGCCGGGGCTATTATTTTTTTTACAAAAGGATAACTTTGCGGGTTGCCAATGATTGAATATAAACGGGAAGTTTAAACGAGCTTCACACCTTAATTTTTTGGAAATGTGTCGAAGTTCTTACGAATGCATTAGAATTTGTTTTATATCCCTAACCGAATATAATATACTGGATGTTTAAGATATATATTTATTTATCAGGTAAAATCAAGAAAAAAAAATCATATTTATCACTATAATAAAATAAGATCGATATTGAGGATACCAAAAATTTAAATAAAATGTTTGGGACACATGGTGTTAAATGGGATGAGGTAAGCTCCATTTTCAATCGAAAGTATTATCTTTGGGATTTGACAGAAACGACTAATGACGTCATGAATTATATTTTTTCCAGAAACGTCCCAATTTTTTTTCCTGATAAAAAGCTCTAATAAACTTCTATTAGAGAAAATTTTCCTTATTACTTCCCGTTTAAAAGTTATAAGCAATATCGTCAAGTAGTCGTTGGAATCGAGTTTGAGACACCCTGTATATGGCAGGCATCACTTTCACTTTATTTTCTGTAAAAAAATGTCGTTTAGAGACGACTATCTCTTGACTGTCAGCTATATTCAGGTATTTGTAAAAATCCACACTCATATCAAATACAGTACGCGCCTAAAGTATGGAATAAATTCAGTAAAAACGTTTTTTGGGAAAAATCCTGGAACAGGTCGATTTTTAATTTAAAAAATACATATTTTAGCATAAAAGGTGATTTTCAACCGTCATTTGATTTCGAGTAATGACGTCATCGACATTTTTTTTAAATAGCAACCTCCTAATTTTTTTGTTGATTCTGAAAGATCGTTTCATTGTCGATCCGACAGTATAAAAATGTTGCCATCTTATATAGGAAAGTTTTCGAGTAAATGACGATTGAATGTTAGAAAACCCAAATCAATTAAAATAAAGCAAAAACGTTATCAAATTTAATTTTTCGAAATGCCTGAAGTTTTTTATGGATCACGTAGGTGTAAATCTTTACAAAGTGTCACTGTTATACCGACTTTCAAAGTATTGTAAGCGATATAATATATATAAGTATGGTAGATAATCCTCATAATACTTCACGATTGGTTGCATTAAACAATGAAATTAGTCAGACCACAGTGCTACGTATCCTGAGGCAGGAAAAATATCAACTCAATGAAGACGATCCCGACCGCCTCTTACACTTTTATGAAATTATGATTTATGTCAAATGAATAGAGATTTACACCGTCAAATACTTTCTTAGACGAGGCCACGTTTTGTCTCAATGGTACAGTGAACCGTCAAACTTGCAGGTATTGGAGTCGGGAAAATCCTCTCTGGACGGCAGACACATACCCAACACTCACATAAATTAAATGTGTGGGCTGGAATAGTTGACAACAGAATAGTAGGGCCTTTCTTCTTTGAAGGAACCCTTACAGGAGAAAGATATTTAGAGTTTTTATAAAATGACCTTGTTCCAACGCTTGCAGTAATTTTTCCTAACGATGCGCGCCCTGTTTTCTGGACAATTGTTTTCCTAGGAGGTGGATCGATAGAATGGTCCGCGAGATCCCCAGATCTTATACCCCTGGTCTGTTTCTTATGGGGCTACTTAAAGTCCAAAGTGTACGTTAATAGACCACATATTTAGAAGAACTCCAAAATTGTATTATAGATGAAATACACAGAATTACCGCAGAAATAATTCATAATATGCAAGAAGATTTTCTACACAGACTTGCGTATATTCAAGAAGTCGGTAAGTGGCAATTCGAACACTTAATTTAGGTAGAAAACTTAATGAATTGTTTTTGCTTGACATAGGGATTGTTATTTTTTTAATTAATAAAATTTACATTTTCTAACATTCAATCGTCATTTACTGGAAAACTTTCCTTTGTAAGATGGCAACATTTTAATACTGTCGGATCGACAATGAAACGATCTTTCAGAATCAAGAAAAAATACGGGGTTGCTGTTTAAAAGAAATGTCGATGTCGTCATTACTCGAAAACAAATAACGGTTGAAAATCGCCTTTTATGCTAAAATACGTATTTTTTAAATTAAAAATCGGGTTGTTCGAGGATTTTTTCCAAAAATAATTTGTTTAGTTTTTATTGAATTTATTCCATACTTTAGGCGCGTACTGTATATGTTTTACCGCATATAATTTTTCACTGCGTACAACAAAAAAGGGACTAAACCGCAGGTGCCTCGTTAAAAATGCACATACGGTCGAGGAATGCAATTACATTGAACTTAATCAGATGCAAGCGTAATCATAAAAGTACGCGACTGCGTTTATCATAATTGGCTCGGAGAACGTGAAAACAAAACAACAGCTGTTACGAAACAGATCAAGTTGGCGTGAGGAGCTCAGCTGGGTTGGCTTGGATGACACCGGAGGCATCGCATCGGGTATTCCTGCCGTTCACTTCATTAAATCACGAACTGGTTGTTCGTTAAAACTGCACTTCTGAAAAACTTGGATTTATGTATCTGATACAAGGTAATGGGACAATGACAATGTAGACATAAGTGCATTTGTTTTGTTTTATTTGTTATGACAGAAATGTCAACTTCACTCGACGATATCGTCTTACTATATTATTCGAAAGTCACATGTTTCGAAAAGAAGTCCTTAATCTTTCAAAGAGCTTTATGTAAGGCGCAGTTTTTCACAAATTTGCCGGAATCGGAAGGTGCAAAGGGGCAAAACATATTTTCACTACAATTTGCAGGAGATATTGTCAAATAAATAATTATTCAGATGTGGAATCGATGTCTGTAAGGCGTTTTTCCTCATCCTCACAGAACTATGCTACAAGCCAAATGCGGGGCATCTCGGTTATTTGGAAACTGTAACGAGGATTTACACCAAACGTTCAATCCTACATAGTTGAGGTTAACTATTTACTGTGTGTGTAATGCATTGTTCCACTAGTACAGACCGCCTTTTTAAAGCTTCGCAAGCTATTTATTGCAAAGTTTGGCTAACACATTCGACTGCATACTCAGACAATGTTTAAGCTACAATGGATCCAAATAGAACTTCAAATTCGATAAAATCATTCGACTATATGGAATACAAAGGAATGATGTTTTTCTGTTCTGACAACTTGAGTACGTAGGTTAGTCTTTTTTTATGTACGTTTCGGTAATAATTTAGATTATTTCAGGTAGAAGTTTTTATACACATATGTATCCTAAAGGATATAAAGTTTGTGTTAAGGTTTTTTAAAATTTTCACAAACGCTCGGGCTGTCAATTTCACTAAAAAAATTGAAGTTGTATATAATTAAATGAACCCGTGGCAGATATACTGGAAGATACTGTCACTCCAAAATTTAGACGCCATTGATTCTTTTGGAAATTCGGTTGGTCCATTTGAATCCTAATAATTATGTTGAAGGTCCCTAGATTTTATTCAAAAACGAGTTATTTTCAAGTTATATATATTTTTTACTATAAAATAAGTTTACCCACTACTGATTTGTATAAACTGAAAATTAAACTATTCATTTAACAATACAATCATTAAAAAAAGTCATTGATGGTAGAAAATTTGAGTTTGCCCAGGGACAGCATGTAATACTTTTCAAAACTTTAACTTGTGTATCTCGAAAACTGAGCTATTTAGGACATAAATTCATAGTAACTGACTAAAGACCACTCTGTATGACTATTAATATATATATAATCTATCTTCGTTTACAATATTATCTAAATATTTATAAAATGATTTAACTGTCACCTCCTTTACTATCGGAACGTATATAATACTATATGATGATATACAGTGTATACGCAAAATTTATCTTGGTCTACAATAAATTTTCAAAAATATGTTATACAAAAATTGTGTAGTTTTCTTCTAAAACTGCTAGAGATAAGTAAAAAATGTAAAAAAAATAATTCTCTTCCTTTAAGTAATCATGAGACATGCCTATAAAAACCGCTTTGGTTAAAAATACGAACGAAGCAAGTTTTATCCTCCATCGTGTACATTTTCTTAAGTAATGGTCAAGTTTTTATGAATATTTGTAGAACTGTACGATTTTCTGTAAATATCACTTTAATGGCTAGTATCATTCGAGTGTTATGACTAGAGATCGGAAATTAGAACGGATGCAATGTGGTACATGGTTGACTGTATGCCGGGTTCTCTTTTATGTAATTTTATTCACACAAAAAGTGACACAACTGTTGCCTTCTTATAACTACACTCTTTACATTATAAGAATATATATGGTTATGATTTTTGTTTAATTATAATTTTTTTTATAAGTTAATTTTTATTTATTTTAATTTTTAGAGGGTAAAAAATTTAGAGATTATAGTCGACTTTGGTATGTTTTAAAATTTACTTTGAAGTTGTCAATTTGATAATTATTTACGAATTTGTATGGTAAGATTTTTAAATTGGCCAATTTTTTAAAAGTATGAAGGGTATGAAATGACGTAACGCATATATGTATCGCTGGTTCCGAAGATGCCTTCCAGGTGACGTAATCCTCGTGATGGTCGATGCTGGATTTCGATGCTCTAGGTCGTCAAACTGGTCCCATGTGCTTGATTTTCCAATGGTAAATAGGGTTTGCACTTCACCTGCCGTTGTATTTTGTTACTGCACTTCACTAATTTTTATTTAACAATTTATACTTTGCACTTTTGGTTATATAACATTTGTTCCCATTATATAAGTTTCCAGTAGGTATTTGGTTAATTGAGAAAAATTTTAACTGATGGCAGATCACTTCTGAATGTCATTTGACGTTTCAAAACTGGTTACTAAGTGTGCAAAACCGTACTTATCTTATCAACTTCGACGTCACCTGTTACCTAGGTGTTGTATAACAATGAAAAAGTAATATTAACGGTCGGTAAAAGAAAGCGCAAAAACTAACGTTTAGGTGGGGCATTCTGGAAGGAAGCCTAGATAGTTGAGGATAGGCAGTGGAAGTGAGAACAGTGGGCAGATAGGTAGCAAGACGATCGGCGGACAGTGTGGCAAAATAGTGAAAAATAAAAGTGTTAAACCCGTATTAGTTAGCAGGTAATATTCTTGAAGTACTTTGTTGTTAATTGTTCTATGTAACCTTATGATTGTGATGATTATAGATGTTTCATGATAATAATTCTTTGTATGTTTAGCCTTCATTGTCTTATGCTCAGGGGCGTATATTTTTCTAAGGTAAAATTGTTACAATTATTATTAAAGATTGTTCATTATTTATTACATGTTAAAATATGTATTTTGTCGTGACCGCCCAGATATTGCAATAATGACTTCTTTATTTCACATTTAACTTGTTTTATCACGATTACGTTGTTCTTTGATTTCTTGTTCTCACTTTATGTCATACGCATATAAGAGCTTTGTTGAATTTACTAACATTTTCGCCCTTGATTATTATTATTGTTGTTGTTCTCCGAAATCTCAATTCATAGCTGGATTGCCTCCCGTATGGGACTCCAGTACCTTACCTATTATTATTATTATTGTTGTTGTTCCTCCGAAATCTCAACTATAGCTGGATTGCCTCCCGTATGGGACTCCAGTACCTTACCTATTATTATTATTATTGTTGTTGTTCCTCCGAAATCTCAACTATAGCTGGATTGCCTCCCGTATGGGACTCCAGTACCTTACCTATTATTATTATTATTGTTGTTGTTCCTCCGAAATCTCAACTATAGCTGGATTGCCTCCCGTATGGGACTCCAGTACCTTCCGGCTCTGCCGGCTAACTAACACCAAACCTCTTCAGTTTTACTCGGAAGTGTGTTTGTCTAATTCGAGTGAGATGACATTTAGTGAGAAATTAAATAAGTTCAGTCTTAATTATCATTAGCAAAGGTTCTTAATTTATGCCTTTTGGTTAGAGGTTGTTTTGCATTCATATTTGGGTGGTAAGAGCAACGATCGTGGGTTTCTCTGCCATGCTCTTTCCCCGCAGGAGCTCTAGGTGAGCCTAGCACTCTCATTGTATGTTAAATGGTTAATGTTTTTGTTGTTCATTCTATTTGTCACATGTTTAATTTGAGGACTGTTGTTTGTAGATAATAAAGTTAGGTGTATTTACTCTGCTTTTGTTTTATAAAATTAAACCTTACATCCCCTCTACAAAGTTAGTAGCCAGCGTTTTCCGGTCAATTAACAAAATAGATACATACAACGTAGGTATTCCTTATGACGATCACATATTTTTAGCCACAACTGGTTGTTATACTAGTTCATCATTTATTTACTTAATGTTGACTTGCTTTTGTTTATTTTAGGCGTAACTCAACAAACCGATGTTTGCAGCTTGGCAAATTATGAAAGACTGACTATTACGAGCCCTATTCTAGTTTTTATAAACTGACGATAAAAGAACCTGATGCTATTGGATACATTATATTGACGTTTTATGAATTTTTTAACTGGAAATTATGCCTTTATTTTGCAGCATGACAATTACATATTCAAATTCTACATAATTTTCTGTAAATTTCAGTAGCTATATCTTTCTTCTACGTTCATTTTCAACCAATCTACAAAATTTTCAAATTTTTGCAAAATTTAACCAAACTGTGCTATTTACCTTAATTCTATGTTTGCAATACTCTACCACGATACTGTTATTTCCTTATTTTCACTATTCTGAACAGTATTTTCCTGTTTGAATTAACTAATAACTGAAATATTTTCAGGTCCACAGTATTTTGATATCTAATAATGTTTATACACTACTTAGAACGTTAATTGGGATTTGAATTCAGTTTTATATGACTAGAAGGTCTTTTTAACACAATACAAATCATTTTACATCTTATAAATACTTTCTACACAACAAATTTCACACAATTTTGAATCATCGTTTTGACATTCCGAAAATTGCTATATGAAGTTATACAAAGAACTTTAATAATTTTGATTCCACTTATAAATAAATATAAACTAGATATGATAAACTTTAATTATAGCCTTAGTTTATTGCATGAATTTTATTTATTTTCAAATTTACTAAAACCAATGCTCCTATATAATTTAGACTTTACAAAATTGTACTTTGTTGTACTTTCTAACTTTTTTACTATACATAGGTATATTGTTGCCTTTTGCAGCCTATTTAATTCAAAATTTTACATTATTTAGTTTATTTTGACATATTGATGTATTCACCTAACGATTTTGCGTTTTTATTCAACAAACTTATTCTATATGTGAATTTTATCTTTCATTTTCTCATGTCTAGTATTTCACATCCATGTTGTCAGTTTTTCTCTACTTTTTCTAGTGTGAATATGTCTAAATTTTCAACATTACGTTATGCTATTTATTCATTTAATGTTTTAGTTTAGAATATCATAACAATATGTAAGTATATACATATATGTATATGCATAATATATAGTATGATACAAAAAGGGGCAATGCCTATTTTTCTACACTAAACGCTTTACATGGAACCATAAAATATATAGGTATAGTACGTAATAATAAGTACCAGCAAAAGTTAACAAAATAATAATTTGTAAATCATAATTTGAAATTTGAAAGCCGAAAAAAAACATCAAGCTTAAACAATTTTCAAACTTTTTAACCACTTTTAAATTTGTAAAGAAATACACAGTAATCCTTAGCTAACTATTTTCAATTTTTGAAAGATTTATATCGAATACTGAAAGCCTTAAACAACACAAAGATAATATACTTGAACATACTTGAATTATGAATCTTAAGAGTTTAATCTTAATCCCAACGGGCCAAAAAACAAAATTACAGTTGACCAATACTCGAACCTCAATTCCAACTTGGCAACGATTCTCCCAATAAAACGGCTATCCACTCTATAGAGTTAGCAGAAACTTTACAGTCCACGCGACTCACCTTAACGACTGTCCAACTAAAGTTCTATCGATTTGCGGAGTTCGCATCTCTCGTACGGGGCTTATTGTCGTAATGAAAATTTCTGCTACCCGATGACGAAGAATAATCACACCCGGAGGTGCTCCTCCGCCTTTCATCAAGTCAGCCTTGAAATTGGCATTGCGGGGGCTCTCGTTAGGCCCAGCGGGCGCTGCATCCACGTCGCGGACTTCCTTTGTCTTCACAAAAGGCTGCCGGGCGCTTGACAAAAGTGCCTTACTGTGTGACTTGATCGCTGCGGGACTTTAAGGGAGATACGAGGGAAGGGCAAAAAATAAATTGATATGGAATGAGGAAAAAATTAAATAACATGGAAGGGCATTGGACCCGTATATATGTTTTTAATTTTTATATTAAATCATTATTTAATTGGAAATTTAAGTATATTTAAGAGTAAAATGGATTTGGCAGGCAATTATGACATTCGAGACTATTAAAGAGACTGTAGCGCTATCTATTCATGAGAAGTAGTACTAAAATCCCATACCACTGATTTCTAGTAAAGTAGAGGACTTACATACCAGTATTTTGAAGAAAAACGGCACAGTTCACGCTGACTATAATTGTAAAAAAATTGCAGTCGCTATTCAATAACAAAACGATATAAGGCAACACTTTTATTTTTTGTTCAGTGATGTAAGAAATAAATATGATTAATTTTGATAGGGATTGCACGCTTGCTGTACATACTGTGAAATGTACAGGGTGTCGCGTTTAAATACGATACAAGCCTGTAACTTCTTTATTTTTTGGCCGATTAAATTTTTTTATAATGTAGGGTAAAAACTATCTAACTGTGATATTGCTGTCTTTATTAATACACGGCCTACTAGGACGCGTCTTTTTGAAGTCAAAACAGCTAATAGGTATTATTTCCAAAAAACAGATTCTCATTCAGCATCCCTTAAAACGTCTTATCACCAAGTTTCATCAAATTCGATAGATCTGAACTGAAAAACTATTACAATTAAGAAAAAAATGAATGATATTATCAAATTTATTTCAAACAAATTAAACTAACTAAAACAGACTTTGAAGTGGCCATACCGGTAACAAAAAATTTATACAAGTGTGGGTATGCATGTTTGCAAGTCACCCATTTTAAGTATTACGTCAAGAGCGCCAGCCTGACTCCACCCGGACCGGTCTAACAGTTGCAAGGACAAAAAAACGGGCGCGAGACGCAATAGGGTTTTAGAAAAGGTCCACGGGAGATTAGCGTCAAGGACCAGATACCTACGACCGGCTCCACAAACGAAGACTCTCCAGCGAACGCTTGCTCCGACAATACGTCTTTTTCACTAACTTGTTTTCAATAAAAATACTTTTATTTTTACTGTTGAGAGAGAGTTTTATTTTGCTGCACACCGAAAGCAACCCTCAAGTAGTGGTTTGTGGGTACACATGTTTGCAAGTGACCCGTTTTAAGTATTACGTCAAGAGTGCCAGTCTGACGCCATCCGGACCGGTCTAACAATTGCATGGATAAAACAGCAGACGTGGGATGCAACAGTGTTCCAGAATAGGTCCACGGCAGATTGGCGCCAAGGACCAGATATTTATACCTACGACCGACTCCACACACAAAGACTCTTCAGAGAACGCTCGCCCCGACAACACTTCTTTTTTTACTAACTTGTTTTCAATAAAAATACTTTTATTTTTACCGTTGAAAGAGTTTTCTATTTTGCTGCACACCGAAAGCAACCCTCACAAGCAATTACCTGTGGTTACTTCTATCCCTTGCAACCTTTGTTCAAACCCTGTATATTAAATACCATCTTGCAAATTTCAAATAATACATCTGATGAGGTTCTGCCCGCTGTAAGAGACATTAAAGCAATACAACATCTTTGCTCTAAAATTACAATAATTGTTTTTAATCATCCAAGGTTTTATCAATTTTTTACTTTGCAAAGCATAAAACCTACGATAACAAAAATATCAGGTTGTTAATAAAAGTAACAGAACGGAACCAAAATCAATCTGTATTAGATTTAAAAGAATTCTAGTGCGATTAGACGCCTCTCCATCGAATCCCCGTGAAATGTTTGAACAACTGTGCTCTAGAAGAGCCCTTTTGCCCGTCAGCAAAAACAATCGCTATCCAGACGCTTGTTTGCGTTACGTCTAAAAAGGAATCATCAGCACGTCCTCGTAGATCAAATTGTTTTCAGAACATTTTTGCTTTTGTTGCCCTCATACAAAGGAGGATTTTACTATGAGATTGACGCCTCTGTTATTCGAGACGTAAAAACTGTGTTGAATGAGGTGTCTCTTACCTGATTGTAAAACAAAACTTACAATAGTAACAATAATTTATAATTTTTACTACTTTATTCAAAATCTATCTGTCTGTAAATGAAATAGATTTAAGTTGAATATAAATTTTTGCATTTTCAAGTATTCTTAAGATTTCTTATGAAACTAAATGGCTAAAAAACATTGAAGGAGATATTATCCGAATATTACGTAACACCAAATCGGCAAAAGAAAACGTATGCAGGATGAGACAAATATTTCTAGTTAAGATTTCAGTCGATAGAAGACCTCTCTCCTAAGAAAAAAAAATCAGTTTGGGGTATTTTGATATATCTACGTTCTCTTCTATGAAAATAGTTGACTTAATCATTGAGTATTCACTCCACAAACTCGTGACTTTAGTTCTTACCTTCTCCATGAAATATGCTAGCAGTGACACTTCATAAACACCAGTATTTTTGTTCTGGCACAATTTTTTGAAATTCGCAGGCAGCATTTTCTATTTGTAAATCACTTTGCAAATCAAATTGCAACTTTTATGTAGATTTGTTTATAAACACCTTAGAAACGACAAAATCCAAACAACCAAGGCGACTTTGCAAGATTTCGAATAATGTCAAAATGAATTAATTAAGAAATGTCAAAATATAAAACTTAATCTTTATTTCATGAACCTTAAACAACTGTAGGAGCAGATAAAATGTATATACAGGGTGTCCCGGAAATCGTGGGCAATCTCTCGGATATGGATAGATAATGAGAAAATAATTTCACAAGTTCATATAAAATTTTTTCCTCCGGGCTCACCCTGTTGAGTTATTAGCTCTTGAAGTTGAGAATTAAAAATGGTTTTTTTGCTGTAACTTTTGTATTTTTCAATAAATTTTGAAAATTTTTTGGCTGGATCTATAATTTTTGAAGCTGCTTTGGATGATAATATGAAATCCTCGATAATAATTATGGGGGCCTGGGGGCAAAGCACCCCCCAC